>NC_068439.1:71789083-71799083 GCF_023373465.1 Oncorhynchus keta
AAAAACCAATGGTTGGGACCCCGCAGTCACATACTCCTTTAATGCTTCCACGCTCTGCAGTTTCTCTCCAACACTACTATGACCGTGCTCATGTCTACTGCAGTTCCTGTGGACGTATATATCACGTCTGTTTTTTCTCCCTGTGTGGCTCTCTCTTTCACTGAGCATAGGGTCAAAGGGTGAGAGGGGGGTGAGGGTGGGGGGAGACCCTGTGCGATGGCCGCCGGGGAGTCTGGGAAGTCTGAGCCTCCCACTATATGACAGGAGGAGGTTGAGGAGGAGGGGGAAGTCGGTGGAGGTACTAGGAGGAGGAAGAGGACGAGGAGGAGGAGGAGGGCATAGGTCTGACAAAGGGCTAGTTTGTTACTCTATCCTTTAGGGAAGGAGAAAGGCTAGCTCTAGTGACCTCTGTAAAACCCGAGCAGGAAAGGGTGTCAGGTTCTAACAGACCAGTTAGACCACTAAAACACAGAACAGGAAGCCAAAGTGTGCATTCCAAATGGCACCCTATTTAGGGCATGACTTTTGATCAGGGCCCATAGGGAATTGGGCGCCATTTGGGACGCATCCCTAGTGAATCACAACCCTCTGGGGTCTTAATGGGGTCAAGCTATATGTCCAAACATGATCCATGAGGTCCTGTGGGATATAAACAATACTACAGACCGTGTCTGAGTCCTACAGGTTAGGTAGCTGACCAGGGAATCATTGAAAACTGGATTTAGAAATACTGTATAACATTAGAGCAAAAGTATATGTTCATAAATGGTATACATTTTTGAACACACAAACACATTACACACGCACGCGCACATACACCTTCCCTTGTCCACACCTGGCAGAGACAATAACAGTAACATGCTGAGGTAAAGGTCAAACACACAAACAGAGCATGCTCTCTCCTCTCTCTCTCCTCTCGGGTCTCCTCTCTCTCTCTCTCTCTCTCTCTCTCTCTCTCTCTCTCTCTCTCTCTCTCTCTCTCTCTCTCTCTCTCTCTCCTCTCTCTCTCTCTCCTCTCCTCTCTCTCCTCTCTCTCTCTCTCTCCTCTCTCTCCTCGTTCTCTCCTCATCTCCTCTCTCTCCTCTCGGTCTCCTCTCTCTCCTCTCTCTCTCTCCTCTCTCTCCTCTCTCTCCTCTCGGTCTCCTCTCTATCTCTTCTCTCTCCTCTCTCTCTCCCCTCGGTCTCCTCTCTCTCCGTCCTCTCTCACCTCTCTCCTCTCTCGCTCTGTCCTCTCTCTCCTCTCTCCTCTCTCTCTCCACTGCTAGAGGTGCATTATTCTACCTGCATCCTGATGTAGTTTTCAATTCCAAAACATCAAACCTAAGATTAAATCAAACCACTTACTCACAATCCAGAAAGGTAGAAATACGAGAGGCAGAAATGAGTTCATGTGCATCTCGTATTCTAAATCATTTAGGCTAATGTATAACGTCAATAGGGGACAACACTGCTCCGAGCTGCATTTTATCTCATAAAAGCCTATCAAACATTTAACAAATGAAAAACGGGAGAAACTCCTCGTGCTTTGCCCTTTTGCCATTTACGAAATACAGTGATATACATTTCAGATGGGATGGTTAATTTTTAAAGGCACGGAGGCCACCCATGTCTGAGGGACCAGTCAGATTGAAAGTCAATTATGAAGATAAATATTGTAGGCCTACAGTAATAATACATCCAGGCATATTACTACTATGCTGTGTGTGATTAACAGGTAACATCATCAAATAATATTTTAGATGTCAGCTGTTTCATGCGCTGAATAAGATGCACTCATCTATTATTTCTGGTACATCATATTGTGTATTCTGTAGTGGAGGTGGTGTGTGTGTGTGTGTGTGTGTGTGTGTGTGTGTGTGTGTGTGTGTGTGTGTGTGTGTGTGTGTGTGTGTGTGTGTGTGTGTGTGTGTGTGTGTGTGTGTGTGTGTGTGTGTGTGTGTGTGTGTGTGTGTGTGTGTGTGTGTGTGTGTGTGTGTGTGTGAGTCAGTCATGGGTGAAGTATCAGAGAGGTGGGCTGTGTGGGTAGTAAGGCTTACAGACGGCAGGTAGCCTAGTGTTTAAAACCTCTTCAGGCTAGAGTCAATTTTTCTCCACTTCCTGTCTGACTGACATTCCCAAAGTAAACTGCCTGTTACTCAGGCCCAGAAGCCAGGATATCCATATAATTGCTACCATTGGATAGAAAATACTTTGAAGTTTGTATAAATGTTAAAATAATGTATGAGACTATAACACAATTGATATGGTAGGAGAATATCCAAAGAAAAACCACCCAGATTTATTTTTTGAGAGCCCATGATCTTTCAATGGAAAGCTATGGGTCCTACGCAATTCCAACTCCCAGATTGCAATTCCTATGTCTTACACTAGATGTCAACAGTCTTTTTTCAAGGTTTCAGGCTTGTTTCTTCCCAAACGAGGAAGAATTTTGAGTTTTGGTACAAGGAGTCAGAGATGGAAATCAGTCTGTGCGCGTGCGGTGAAGAGGACACACACTTGCTCATTTTGCTTTTCTATTGAACATACTTCTTTCCGTATGAAATATTATAGTTTAATTACATTTTAGGGTACCTGATGGTTAAATAAAAACGTATTTGGACTTGTTTTAACAAAGTTTAGCGGTAGCTTTTTGGATTCCTTTCTCTGCATGTTGAACGAGTGGATTACTCAAACCGATGGTGCCAACTAAACAGACTATTTGGGATATAAAGAAGGATTTTATCTAACAAAATGACCATGCATGTTGTAGCTGGGACCCTTGGGATTGCAAATCAGGGGAAGGTTTTCAAGAAGTAAGTGAATATTTAATCGCTATTTGTGATTTTACGAAGCCTGTGCTGTTTGAAAAATATTTTGATGTGGGGCGCTGTCCTCAAACAATTGCATGGCATGCTTTCGCTGTAAAGCCTATTGTAAACAGGACAATGCAGTTCGATTAACAAGAATGTAAGCTTTAACCGATATAAGACACTTGTATGTACCTAGATGTTTAATATCCATACTTTTTATGATTATTTATTTGAATTGCCCACTCTCTAATTTCAATGGAAGTTCTCTCCTATCCCAGAGAGGTTTGAAGAATGTTGGGTCAATAACTGAAACATTGCTGGTTCCAATCCCCGAACCGACTAGGTGAAAAATCTGTCAATGTGCCCTTGAGCAAGGGCCTGAACACGTATTGCTCCTGTAAGTTGCTCTGGGTAAGACTATCTGCTAAATGACATCAAATGCTTAGCCCCGTGTTAGAGCAGAGAGCCTTTGATAGCAGTCAGATCTGGGGGAACACATACACCTTTCATTTCACATGACAGAGGGAGCAAGAGAATGAAGGAGAGACTGAGGGAAAGAGAGAAAAGGGGAGAGCAAGAGAGAGAGAGAAGAAGAGAGGAAGGAGGAGAGAGAAAGAGAAAGAGAGACTGAGGGAAAGAGAGAAAGAGGGAGAGAGAGAGTGAGAGAGAAGAAGAGGGGAAAGAGGAGAGAGAAAGAGAAGGAGACTGCGGGAAAGAGAGAAAGGGGAGAGAGAGAGAAAAGTCTGTGGGAAAGAGAGGAAGAAGGAGAGAGAAAGAGAAGAAGAAACTGCAAGAAAGAGAGGAAGGGGTAGAGAGAAGAAGAGACTGCGGGAAAGAGAGGAAGAAAGAGAGAGAAAGAAGGAGAGACAGTGGGAAAGAGAGGAAGAAAGAGAGAGAAAGAAGAAGAGACAGTGGGAAAGAGAGGAAGAAAGAGAGAGAAAGAAGAAGAGACTGCGGGGAAGAGAGGAAGGGGAAGAGAGAAAGAGAAGAAGAAACTGCAAGAAAGAGAGGAAGAAATAGAGAGAAACAAGGAGAGAGTGGGAAAGAGAGGAAGGGGGAGGGAGAAGAAGAGACTGTGGGAAAGAGAGGAAGAAAGAGAGAGAAAGAAGGAGAGACAGTGGGAAAGAGAGGAAGAAAGAGAGAGAAAGAAGAAGAGACTGCGGGGAAGAGAGGAAGGGGAAGAGAGAAAGAGAAGAAGAAACTGCAAGAAAGAGAGGAAGAAAGAGAGAGAAAGAAGGAGAGACAGCAGGAAAGAGAGGAAGGGGGAGAGAGAAGAAGACTGTGGGAAAGAGAGGAAGAAAGAGAGAGAAAGAAGGAGAGACAGCGGGGAAGAGAGGAAGGGGGAGAGAGAAGAAGAGACTGCGGGAAAGAGAGGAAGGGGAAGAGAGAAAGAAGTAGAGACAGTGGGAAAGAGAGGAAGGGGGAGGGAGAAGAAGAGACTGTGGGAAAGAGAGGAAGAAAGAGAGAGAAAGAAGGAGAGACAGTGGGAAAGAGAGGAAGAAAGAGAGAGAAAGAAGGAGAGACAGTGGGAAAGAGAGGAAGAAAAGAGAGAGAAAGAAGAGAGAGAAAGAAGGAGAGACAGTGGGAAAGAGAGGAAGAAAGGGAGAGGAAGAGGAAGAAAGAGAGGAAGAAAGAGAAGAAAGAAGGAGAGACAGGGAAAGAGAGGAAGGGGAAGAAGAGAGAAAGAGAAGAAGAAACTGCAAGAAAGAGAGGAAGAAAGAGAGAGAAAGAAGGAGAGACAGCAGGAAAGAGAGGAAGGGGGAGAGAGAAGAAGACTGTGGGAAAGAGAGGAAGAAAGAGAGAGAAAGAAGGAGAGACAGTGGGGAAGAGAGGAAGGGGGAGAGAGAAGAAGAGACTGCGGGAAAGAGAGGAAGGGGAAGAGAGAAAGAGAAGAAGAAACTGCAGGAAAGAGAGGAAGGGAAGAAGAAACTGCAGGAAAGAGAGGAAGTGGGAGAGAGAAGAAGAGACTGCGGGAAAGAGTGGAAGGGAAGAGAGAGAGAAGAAGAGATTGCTGGAAAGACAGGAAGGGGAAGAGAGAGAGAGATCTTTCTATACTTTCAGACTCAACACACTTGAGTGTTCCTTGCTCTTGACAGGCCCTGCATTTTATAAGATCAGAGTGGTTTCATATTAGCCTATTGACTTGAGGCAAAGGGATTGACAGAATATTTTTTCAAATAACTGAAAACGCTTTTGAGTAAAATAAACTCAGATAGAGTCAGCTTTGGCAGTTGGTCATCTACACTAGTGCCCTTAAGGGTTGACCCTCAGACCACACATGACCTACACAGCTGCCATGGGTAGAGGAGAACAATAGAACAGGGTAGAGGAGAACAATATAACAGGTTAGAGGAGAACAATAGAACAGGGTGGAGGAGAACAGTAGCACATAGTAGAGGAGAACAATAGAACAGGGTAGAGGAGAACAGTAGCACATAGTAGAGGAGAACAATAGAACAGGGTGGAGGAGAACAATAGAACAGGGTAGAGGGGAACAATAGCACATAGTAGAGGAGAACAATAGAGCAGAGTAGAGGAGAACAATAGAACGGGGTAGAGGGGAACAGTAGCACATAGTAGAGGAGAACAATAGAACAGGGTGGAGGAGAACAATAGAACAGGGTAGAGGGGAACAATAGCACATAGTAGAGGAGAACAATAGAACATGGTAGAGGAGAACAATAGCACATAGTAGAGGAGAACAATAGAACAGAGTAGAGGAGAACAATAGAACAGGGTAGAGGGGAACAATAGCACATAGTAGAGGAGAACAATAGAACAGAGTAGAGGAGAACAATAGAACAGTGTAGAGGGGAACAGTAGCACATAGTAGAGGAGAACAATAGAACATGGTAGAGGAGAACAATAGAGCAGGGTAGAGGAGAACAATAGAACAGGGTAGAGGAGAACAATAGAACGGGGTAGAGGGGAACAGTAGCACATAGTAGAGGAGAACAATAGAGCAGAGTAGAGGAGAACAATAGAACAGGGTAGAGGGGAACAGTAGCACATAGTAGAGGAGAACAATAGAGCAGAGTAGAGGAGAACAATAGAGCAGAGTAGGGGAGAACAATAGAACGGGGTAGAGGGAACAGTAGCACATAGTAGAGGAGAACAATAGAGCAGAGTAGAGGAGAACAATAGAACAGTGTAGAGGGGAACAGTAGCACATAGTAGAGGAGAACAATAGAGCAGGGTAGAGGAGAACAATAGAGCAGGGTAGAGGAGAACAATAGAGCAGAGTAGAGGAGAACAATAGAACGGGGTAGAGGGGAACAGTAGCACATAGTAGAGGAGAACAATAGAGCAGAGTAGAGGAGAACAATAGAACAGGGTAGAGGGGAACAGTAGCACATAGTAGAGGAGAACAATAGAGCAGGGTAGAGGAGAACAATAGAGCAGAGTAGAGGAGAACAATAGAACGGGGTAGAGGGGAACAGTATCACATAGTAGAGGAGAACAATAGAGCAGAGTAGAGGAGAACAATAGAGCAGAGTAGAGGAGAACAATAGAACAGGGTAGAGGGGAACAGTAGCACATAGTAGAGGAGAACAATAGAGCAGAGTAGAGGAGAACAATAGAACAGGGTAGAGGGGAACAGTAGCACATAGTAGAGGAGAACAATAGAGCAGGGTAGAGGAGAACAATAGAGCAGAGTAGAGGAGAACAATAGAACAGGGTAGAGGAGAACAATAGAGCAGAGTAGAGGAGAACAATAGAATGGGGTAGAGGGGAATAATAGAACAGAGTAGAGGAGAACAATAGAACAAGGTAGAGGAGAACAATAGAACAGGGTAAAGGAGAACAATTGAACAGAGTAGAGGAGAACAATTGAACAGAGTAGAGGAGAACAATAGAACAGGGTAGATTGGAACAATTGAACAATATAACAATAAGCCGCAGACATAAGGTAATGGATATAGAAGCGATAAATGTGATACATTCAGATCTCATAACGTCAGGACACGGGCATGACATGTGATTTAAGGCACAGCCTACACTCACAGATGTGCATTCAGCACACTTGCAGTATCTAGGTACAAGTTATTTTTACTCAACACATGCAACATTACTTAACATACTCAACACCCAAACAGCCCTGATTCTCCCCATGTACTTCCTCTTCCTCCTCCCCCTTCTCCTCTTCCAACTCTCCTAAATGTTCCAGTACCCTCATTCTGCTCCAAGGTTAGTGAGAACCCCAGGTGTTGCAATCTGTTCATGAGCCTCCATTGCTCTTGGCGAACTCCAAGGTCTTGATCAGAGCTCTCCATCTCCTTCGCCTCTCACGCACACGCTTCGCCTCTCACGCACACACGCACACACACACACACACACACACACACACACACACACACACACACACACACACACACACACACACACACACACACACACACACACACACACACACACACACACACACACACACACACACACACACACACCTCAGCGGAATAGGTTATCCTGTTTGGCCAGATGTTTCTGAACCCCAACCCCCCTCCAGCCTCCACTTCCCTTGCCCCCAGTCTCTGTGGTCTGCCTGCCTCTCCATCTGCACAGCGATCCTGGGGAAACCATTCATTTAGCCCCAGGCCTCTGGACCCAGACGGATCCAAAAGCATGTGGACGGTCATAATTGTGTCCAGTGAGCTGGCACTGTGAGTTATCCTCTTGACAGCCCAGCTTGGGAGGAGGTGAAAATAGAGGTCAACTGCAAGATGGAGGTGGAATCATAGGACAAGAGAAGAATAACACTGACGTGTCTGTCGGTAACATTAGAACGAATGTGACATGTCTGGAAGCTTGATCAAACAGACATAGCTTATTATGTGCCCTGTTCCAATCCCTCAGTGTTTGAATCTGTTCCAATCCCTCAGTGTTTGAATCTGTTCCAATCCCTCAGTGTTTGAATCTGTTCCAATCCCTCAGTGATTGAATCTGTTCCAATCCCTCAGTGTTTGAATCTGTTCCAATCCCTCAGTGTTTGAATCTGTTCCAATCCCTCAGTGTTTGAATCTGTTCCAATCCCTCAGTGTTTGAATCTGTTCCAATCCCTCAGTGTTTGAATCTGTTCCAATCCCTCAGTGTTTGAATCTGTTCCAATCCCTCAGTGTTTGAATCTGTTCCAATCCCTCAGTGTTTGAATCTGTTCCAATCCCTCAGTGTTTGAATCTGTTCCAATCCCTCAGTGTTTGAATCTGTTCCAATCCCTCAGTGTTTGAATCTGTTCCAATCCCTCAGTGTTTGAATCTGTTCCAATCCCTCAGTGTTTGAATCTGTTCCAATCCCTCAGTGTTTGAATCTGTTCCAATCCCTCAGTGTTTGAATCTGTTCCAATCACTCGGTGTTTGAATCGGTTCCAATCCCTCAGTGTTTGAATCTGTTCCAATCACTCGGTGTTTGAATCTGTTCCAATCCCTCAGTGTTTGAATCTGTTCCAATCCCTCACTGTTTGAATCTGTTCCAATCCCTCAGTGTTTGAATCTGTTCCAATCCCTCAGTGTTTGAATCTGTTCCAATCCCTCAGTGTTTGAATCTGTTCCAATCCCTCAGTGTTTGAATCTGTTCCAATCCCTCAGTGTTTGAATCTGTTCCAATCCCTCAGTGTTTGAATCTGTTCCAATCACTCAGTGTTTGAATCTGTTCCAATCCCTCAGTGGTTGAATCTGTTCCAATCCCTCAGTGTTTGAATCAATAGAATGTATGCATGGACTTTATGCAGGATGGCTAAAGGATATGAAACCCACGACTTCTAAGGAAATTGCTTTATTGGGAGAAAACCCATAGGTTATAAACATCTCATTGATCGGTACTCGGTTGTTTGCAGATTTGTTTGTCCGTGTTATAGCGGGGAATCAGGCGGACCCGTGGGGACTTGAAGTGAAAGAACAAACAGCTAAATGTATATTTCAAAGAAAGCATTTAAACTCTGCAAACCCCTCAGTGTCCCCAGCGCTCATGCAAAGTTAATGGCTCAGATGCACTCCTCACAGACCCACCAGGGACTTGTGCAATCAACAGAGAAAATATCTTTCACTTTGCCTGGTTATTAAACCTAGCCAATCTGTATGCATAACGTTCCACACTCCACCTCTCTCTCTCTTTCTCTCTCTCTCTCTCTCTCTCTCTCTCTCTCTCTCTCTCTCTCTCTCTCTCTCTCTCTCTCTCTATGTATCTCACCCTCTCTCTCTCTCTCTCTCTATGTATCTCGCGCTCTCTCTCTCTCCGTCTCTCTCTCTCTCTCTCTCTCTCTCTCTCTCTCTCTCTCTCTCTCTCTCTCTCTCTCTCTCTCTATATCTATCTATGTATCTCGCCCTCTCTCTCTCTCTGTCTCTCTCTCTCTCTCTCTCTCTCTCTCTCTCTCTCTCTCTCTCTCTCTATGTATCTCACCCTCTCTCTCTCCTCTACTTAGCTCTCCCTCTCTCTCTTTCTCACTTGTTTACCTTTCCTTTCCTGCTGGCTACTGAATGAGTTAGTAATTATTACAGTCCCATTTATATTGCCTGAACTGAAACACAGCGAGTCTAAAGCAGAGGGTCAATGACAGCCAATTGACATTTTGAAAGAATTGTGTATATTGATTCAGCCCCCACGACTCCACACAGAGGACAGAGAAAGAGTGGGAAAGAGAGAGATGGACAGAGATATCTGTTTACCCATTCTCTCTCTTTGAGTATCATTCATCACAATGTACGCCTTTCACACACAACCTGTGATTTGTCTGTGTGTTCAGTGAGGCAACAGTGTGAGAAAGAGAGCAGGGGAGAGAGAGAGAGAGAGCGAGAGAGAGGACGATGAGAGTACAGACTACAAGAGATAGGGTGAAGCAGAGAGAGAGAGAGAGAGAGAGAGAGAGAGAGAGAGAGAGGACGATGAGAGTACAGACTACAAGAGATAGGGTGAAGCAGAGAGAGAGAGAGGGAGAGAGAGAGAGAGAGAGAGAGAGAGAGAGAGAGAGAGGACGATGAGAGTACAGACTACAAGAGATAGGGTGAAGCAGAGAGAGAGAGAGGGAGAGAGAGAGAGAGAGAGAGAGAGAGAGAGAGAGAGAGGACGATGAGAGTACAGACTACAAGAGATAGGGTGAAGCAGAGAGAGAGAGAGAGGGAGAGAGAGAGAGAGAGGACGATGAGAGTACAGACTACAAGAGATAGGGTGAAGCAGAGAGAGAGAGAGGGAGAGAGAGAGAGAGAGAGAGAGGAGAGAGA